>NW_026516582.1:0-19930 GCF_025602895.1 Polychytrium aggregatum
GGAGATGCGGCAATCGGCGTATATGTCGTGTTAGGACCGTTTGCGATGAGATTGTAAGAATCCAGGATCCGGAGCAGGGGACTCTGTAGATGCGTGGTGGAACCTGGGAAACGGCGACAACATGAACCATGGAGATGGCAGGACGCGATACGAACCTTGGAGTGCTGGGTGGCAATTCGCTTGGGGCCGCCGCCAAGAACGGCAGCGGCTCGCTTCTCATCGATGGCACGGCGAAGCTCCTGGACGGCAGAAAAGCGCACACGGCGAGATCAGATCAACGACAACGGTCTGGACAACGGCAAGGGCAAGGGCAATGGCAAGGGCAATGGCAAGGGTGCCAACATTGGCGTGGGACATGTCATGGTCAGATCGCAGTCGCATGCGAGAGCAGACGCGACAGATGGATGAATAGGAGGGATCGAGGATCCAGCGACGATCAATGCTGGGAGATGGAAGCGATGCAACAGGACACAATCGGCATGGCCAACAACAGACGAGCCAGAAACAGGCACGGAAACAGGCACGGAAACAGACACGGACGGCAGAAGAACGGAGAACGAAAGCTGGCACATTCAGATAACAAGCGTGGGGAGCTGGAGACAGATGGGAGAGCCAACGCGACAGCGCTTGGATGGGATTGGCGCCGCAAAGACCCAGCTCGATCGGCATGGCCGTCCGGATGCAGAGATGTGCTGACAACCATGGAGAGACGACTTACAGCTTCCCGGGAGACAGCACTCGAGGCAGCCGAGTAGAAGCGGTAACCGACAGGGCGCAGAGCAGCGCGATTTGCAAAGACGGAACGAAGCATGGTGTACGGAGGGGGGGATCTGCGAGTAGAGATGCTGGATGGTGGGGAGCAGGAAGAGACGGCGATGGTGAGCCGGGCGAGGCCGGGTGATATATACAAACGACGCGGAGGATGATGGATGCTGAGGGCCAGGGGGGGCGGTCGGGTACGGCGAGCAGCCAAGCAGGCAAGACACGACGATCGACGAGACTTACGGATCAGGACGAAGGGCCCAAGCAGCAGACGGCAGGCGAGGGACGAGCAGATGGAAGCAAGAAAAGGACCGAGGGGCGAGGGTGTCAGGATGAGCAAGAGTGAACGGGCAGAGGGATGCGCGGATCTGGAGACGCAGGAACCCCCAGGCGCGGCGAGAGCGAGGCCGAGCGAGAGCGGTCCTCGCTGGCGGCGGCGATTGAATGTCCGCCACCCGAGCGCGAACGGAACGGAGGCGCGCCGCCGGTCGAGCGGGTGCCTGGGTGCTGTTCGCGCTGTTGTCACTATGAAAAAAAAGCTGACGTGTAAATTACGCGTTGGCCAATACTTCCCTCGCAAATCCCCCACCGGACTCAGCATAACAAGGAAAAACACGTCTTCTCGCGTTTTGTTTTGCCTTGGGGGTCGCGTCTGGCCACTGAAGCGACCGCGACGGGCTCGGGTCACCCGCATTTCTCCTTGTTCGTCCAGGTTGCTGGCTCCCTGGGTGTCCCCGAACCCGCACTGCCACATCCCGTGGAGCCCTCGGCCAATGGGCTGCTTCCGTTCACGTGACATGGCATCCGAGTCATCCCGGCTTTTCACTGTCTTCCGCGACTCGTTCACTGTCCATGACCCCCGGCTGCTTTCCTGACTCATCTGTGTTCATGGGTCATCAGAGCCTTCGGACTTGGACAAAAACCGGGCATTTCCGCCCCCAGTTGCTTCGTCAATCTCCTCTTGATCCTTTCTCCCCTCGACCTTCTCATCCGACTCTAATCATGAGTTCAGCCGCTCAACCATCTGGGCACGATCACCCAAGGCATACTCCATATCCAATATCATCGACCAGGGTACCATCCTCGATAAATAGGGCTCACGATGGGCTTCCCAAGAACAGATCCATCTGTCGTTGTCGCAAGTGTAGCACCGATTCGCAAGGCTTCAGGATTGTCTCCAGAACGACCTACTACGACCACTTCTATCGCTATGGCTTTCCACCTGGAGTCCCCCCTGTTCACATGTACTCGCTCAAAGATCCTCAAGAAAACACAGCTGGCCATCTTTCTTCGTTCCCTCACCGTCCTATTACAAGCATATGCGAAAATAACCCCAATTTGCGAACTTCGCCGACATTTCATCCCCCAGTGTTGGTGGTAGATGAACTGCGACCACATGGGATAACATCGCAGCGACCTTCATTGGGTAAGACTGAGCACCTGATATCACATTCTCGCTAAATTTTTGTGTGCGTCACGGTTTCAGTCTTGAGCAATAATCAGTGATCTGTGCTTGGACGCTGCCAGAGCTCACTACGAAATGACCAATACACTCTCGATTTGTCCGACTTTGTTTCTTCATCCTTGGCCTGGCCCAAAGGCTCACCCCCGCGCATTTGAGCACGAGAGCATGGATATCCAAACAGGAGCATCTATTCAGCAATGCACCCAAGACAACGAAGGCCCTGCTCCAGCTCAATTTGAACGCTGCCCTTCGTGGTCGCCAAGCATGTGGGCATCGCGGGACTCTGAAGAAGCGTCCATGTACTACGAAGACTCTGAAGACTCTTCGATAGACTCAGAAGACACCACTTCAAGCTCACCGAGAGAATTCGATGACATTTCGGGTGAGATATCAACGTCACCCAGCCTGATCGTATCGTCGAATCTTCCTGGTCTTGCTTCAGAGTCCGGTTGACTCATATAAATGCCACGGTTCACCTTCCAGGACAGTATCCGGATAGCTTCCTCGGCCACTTTCGACTGCTTGAAATGAATGAAGATGATGAAGAAACTGGTGACGAAGAGCCCCGCATATCAGATGGTGAGTCAAATTCAAAGGACAGATAGCAATCCGATGTAGCATCCGAATTGATGTATTCACCCGCGGCTTTCCCCCAGATATCCCGCCCTTCTATTCGCAGCTGGTCAAGGTGTTGACCGAGTGCAATGTTACCGACAAAGCCATCAAATCTGTCCTTAATCATTGCAACAAATTCCAAGGATTGTCATTACCAGCTGCACCCAGTCTGTACAAGATCCAAAAGATCATTTGTTGCGAGTGGAACGAGTATCTTCAGAGGCTTCCCTGCTGCCCAAACAGCTGCATGGGATTCGACATCAATGATAACCAGAGTCGAATATGCACGTTTTGTGGAGAGGATGCTTATGCGACGGTGAACGAAAAACTTCTGAATGGCGGCATTCAACCACAACTGAGGCCGATTCAGACCTACAAGTATTTCGATTTTGTTCAGATACTTCAGACACTCTACCGAAATCCAACTATGGCAGAGTTGATGATGTACAGAGCAAACAGAGCGAGCGAACCAGGTACTTTCCACCCGTATTATTTCCCAATACTATATTGCTATATGGTGCTCTGAACTCACCAAATCTGAATCTTCAGGCGTCATGAGCGACATTTTCGATGCCGAATATTACCAGCACCTTTGTAGTCGCTCAATGTTCCAGCAGCCCACCGACGTTGCTCTCGGGCTGCATTTTGATGGCTTCAATATCAATCAGAGGTACGCCCGCTCTCTGTTTCAAAATCAGATTATAACCACAGCTGACCTTTGTATCTGGTGTAGGCAAAGCCATCAATCGTGGGGCTTCATCTTGATCAACTTCAATCTTCCACCTGCTCTGCGCTACAAAAAGGAAAATCTCATTACGGTCTTGCTTACGCCTGGTCCACGATCGCCTCGTGACTTTGATACATTTTTGAAGCCGTTTTTCGAAGATATGAAGAGACTTGAGACCGGTGCGTAAGCCCCTCTGGTGTGGATCACTTGGTCACTCCACATAATCCTCGCGAGAGCACGCTGCTGACGGAGCAATGTCTCTCGCTCCCAGGTGTTGAGGCGATAAGGGTCGACAAAAATGGCGTGGAACATTCTTTCACTCTCCGAGGTCACTTGCTGTACTGCCAGAGTGACATGCCCGGATCCAACAAATTCGGTAAATTTTCTGGGCACACCGCCACGAAGGGCTGTCGTCTCTGCGAAATAACGGCCACGAGGGCCGGGGGTGCCATGTGCTTCTATGAACGTGACACTCCCAGTCCATACCGCACCGAAGAGAGTCTGAACAGAATATGGGAGGCCATCGATCAAGACGGCATGCCCCGAAACGGTACGTTAACGAGACGAGTCAGGGCGTTGTTTTCGACTCCGATGTTAACATTAACTATGTTGATCAGGGATCGTGGGGCGACCAGGTGTAACTCAACTTGAGTCCATCGAGCTCAGCTTCTGTCTTCCTCTCGATCTGATGCATGTGATCTCGAACATCGGTCCACTCATGATGGAGATTTGGAATGGAACGCGGAAGGCTCCCTCATCCTCAAGTTTGGACCAAAAGATCACGTCCAAGTGCCTGAAAAAGATCGGAAGATGGATCAGCGAAGGCAGGATTCAGATTCCAACAGGCTTTGGTGCCTCTTGTCGGGACCCTGTCTCATACAAAAGCTTCAAAACCGAAGAATGGAAGAATTGGATTATCATGTACTCCCTACCTCTGCTCAATGCGGCGGGCTTTCCACTAGAACACTTGTAAGCTCTTGATATTGTACCCTGCTCGAACCGGGGCCCGTCCTACGGTCGATGAGATACTTGATTCGAATTGATCCTAACAGTGATGCTATTGTGCCTAGATTGGGATGGAGGCGCTTTGTCTATGCCCTTCGATTGATGCTGCTTCCCCAGTTGAATGTTGCTCAATGCAATCAGATCGAGAGAAATCTTCAGAGGTTCCAGGAGTACTACACAGAGCAAGTAGCACGAGACAGCAGTCCCTTCACTTGAGGATGTTGGGCAGCTCACTAATTCTCAATATCTAACCACGTATACTCGAAATGTATTCACCAGGTCAATCGCAAATCTCCCAGAGTCACTCGAACCTCCTCCAGACAGAGCTCCAGACCTGTCTGGACTTCGTTTGATGAAAACCTACGTGCATCAGCTCCAACACTTGCCTAGGTGCATCCGATTGTTTGGACCCTTGGTATATCAATGGCAGTTTGAAATGGAAAGAACCTGTGGTCGCCTGAAGCTCATCGGGCGATCGAAGGTCCATCCAGTGGACAATATGGCCAATCGGCTCGTCCTCCAAAGCTCTCTGAGCGGTCCAAGCATTGCTCCGAACTTGACCTTGAGAGGAACATCCAGGTTGGGCGAAGACCCTGGGATATGGCCATCCTCCTTTGCAAACAATGGGCGGGCCTCGAATCAAGATAGCCGCGGAACCTTGTCTGGCCAGCAACAAAAGCTGAAACTACCTTCTGAACAAGTCGCGAAGCTAAAGAGCGCTTATGCCAGGACGATTTCTGCCAATTCCTCATACGGCTATCGTGAAGCCTTGCAATATGTCCATTCACTTTGGGATCAGAATTCGGACACTTGCTCCAAACACACCAAGATGGACGCGGGGGAACTACATGTCATATCTCAATCACATCGGATGAGCACGGCACATCATCGGATGAACTCTGTTGTGAAGGTAAGGCATTCGGCAGCGCGCGATAGCGAAGCCTCATATGAGCTAATGCATTCTGAATCTACAGGTTTGGACCAATATGCCCGATGCATCAGCAAGCAATCACCCATATTCTTCTGTCCGCTTCTATCAAGTCCAATATTTCATCAGCCACTCCTTTGATGGAGAAACAACAAACTGGGCATACTGTGTGATTCCAAAGATCAACATCAGATATGGAGATGACAGTTCAGGATACCGCCCATGCAACGAGTGCGCTACCTTCCACCTCGACAGCATGGAGTCAACGAATCATATCTTTGTTCCAGCCGATGCCATCGTTTCTACTGTCGGATACTTCGAGATGGAAGGCGGTGGGTACAGCTTTGCTGCAATTGGAGAGGCAAAGTCAGGCTGATACTTATATCAACCATTCCAGGTGGCTTTTATATTATCGAGCAAGATCCTCCGATTTGACAAGTCGATGCAAATGTCGCAGGTAGTTGGGCCAAAAAGTGCTTGAGGCCGCTTGATGACGAAGGGAGTTTGTCCGAACTTGACCCATAGTGACCATATCAGTGTAATGACAGGTCAAGTCGGAAGGTTTGGAATATAAATATCCCCCCGACCACCGCTTCCTGCCCGCTTCCGTCGTCAGGCTCAAGTCAATACTCCCCTCAGGCCCTCTCTATCCTAACTTCCTCGGCGGGCCCATGAGCCGATCGATGACATAGGTGCCGTTAAACGCATGCATATTGAGGATGAGCCGCATCATGAATATGTCTCTAATGTTTTTAACTCTAACGCTTCCTCTTTCACTATCTTGAATATGTCTCGAATGTAGGAAGCCATCCAAATCCAAGTAAGTCCCTTCATGACGATTGAGTATCATCTGAGAGAGCTCGAAGGCGACGCTTCAACTAACCGCATCGCTCATTCCCTCCAGATATCCTCGCCCCCATGGGACATTATCTTGATTATTATCATTTCGGGTTTGTTATCACTTGCGTTTTTACTGAACACGGCATATCATACCGCATTCTGTTTGCGACTCTGAGGTTAAACTGGCTGGTGGAGCAGTGACCACCGCGGGTTTGACCTAATCCTGGACTAGTTAGAACGGCCGAGGATTGCCCCAGGAGTTCACGGTGCCGCCCAACGGCGGTCGGAACTGGGGTGTCCGAAAGGCAGTTCTCAGAACGGGTCATGGTGAGGGAGAATGAGGATATGAGAGGTTCGGGGCCGGGAGAAACCGGGGCGGAGGGGTCCCGGAACGGAGCGGGACGGAGCGGGACGGCAAGCGAATGCCAAATCGGGCCAGAGCACGTGTGGGAAGCAACGCTGTTGATTGGCTAGCGAGCAGTCCCAAAATGGCATCGTTCGGACGAGGCTGCACCAGACTGTCGGCACACACGTGACTCATTCTGTGTCTTAATGTGCCTGCTGACCAGGTCCCGAGCCGAACACAGCCACTGTAGAGGGGTCACGTCCTATTTTTTTCATCGTGTGTTCGTGCTGTTGCTTGTCTTTGCTCTGCAAGCCACACGCTGCCAGCGCCGTGATCGAGGGCCTCGGCATCCGCGGCAGCCGTTTCAGCCAGGGCCATCGAATCGATCGTGCAGCATCTCTCGGTGATGTCAGTATCCCGCAGGGGAGACGGCACTGTGCTTCAACACCACCACGACATCATCGTTATCACGATCGTCGTCACCACTACCACCATCATCATTACGGCCACGCTATCACAACTGCTACGACCGCCATCATTATTACCGCTGCCGTCACCGTTGCCATCATCGGCCATCGTCTGCACGGGGAGCATCAAGGCCAAAAGTCGCCCTGGATGCTGATCCCAGCACCGCCGTTGTCGCTGTGTGCATCCAGAGCAGCCCCACAGCCCTTTGTCTGGGCAGTCACGCCGCAGCCACAAGGGCATAACGCCCGCAGACACATGGAGACACGCGCTGACACGGCTCTGCTTGGCCGGACAGCCTGGCTCTGGGTCAGGACATGCTGGCCAGCATCGCAGCAGCGCGGCCCCTGATGTGTCATGCCGTGTCAGTCGGCCGTGGAATGACGACAGGGTGCAGGCTTGTTGGCTCTCCCGATCTGCTGCTGCTGCCACTCCCGATTGCCCCTCTCGAGGCTGCGAGTCTGAGGAACTGCTCTGGCGGCGTACCGCAATAGCAGTGTGCATCGAGATGTATTAAATTGCATCAAATGCATCAACACATCCACCACGAACGAGCACCACCACGAACAACCACCACAAACAAGCACTCCAGCGCCGTCCACACGAGCACGCACCGGGCCTGTGGTGGTTTCACACGCCCGAGCCTTTCTGGCACCCCCCCCATTCATCCTGACTCCCGACCCGCCCAGCCGCGTCCCCGCCCTCGCTGTCCGTCTCGTTGCTCTCCTCTCGCCGCCTTCCGGGTTCGTCTCCCGACTTGGGCCGCCCTAAAACCCAGGACCGCTGGGCGCCTGTCTTTTGCTGCCACCCCTCTCCCCCCCCGATCTGCAAGGACCGTCCCGGCTGTCTCGAGACTCGTCCTCTCCTTCATTGCACTCCCCCCCTCCTCTGCCCTTTGACCCGAACGCCCGTCTGCATTCGACACCATGCTGCCCAGGGCCATGTTCTTCCGCGCCAGCCCCGTCGCTGCCCGCTCGCACGTCCGTGTGTTCTACCGATCGGTCGCCTCCACCACCGACTATGGCAAGGTAAATGTCCTGGCATCAGTAGCAACCTGGCCCGCGGCCCCGGCCGTAGGCGTCATTCGCGTATCGTTGGCCGATCGTTGCTCGATAGAGTTTCTCGGGACCATGTTCATCTGTCTTTGGGTCTTCTGCGCGTCGGATGGGCTCATCCCAATGTTCCTCGCTCATTCTCGGACAAACCCTCCTCGCTGCCTCGCGGGCCATCTGTCATGCAGACCTTCGACAAGATCCTCATTGCCAACCGCGGTGAAATCGCCTGCCGTGTCATCCGAACCGGTACGGAGCTCCATTTGTCCCGCCATCAACAGAGTGCCCCCAGATCGGTGATCGAGAGATGCGCAACTCTGCGTATGCCCGTGCTCGGCCTTGATCTCGATCTCGATCTTGCGGGGTTGAACGCTGTCCACAGCCAGATGTGTCGCGTGAAGCCTGGGGCTGCCTCATGCCACTGCCAACGCTGCTGGGGGGAGGGTCAATCTTGCAGATATCGAGCGATGCAATTGTCGATATGCTCGCGACCCCGCCCGTCATCTGTCTGGCTCTGCAAACATGTTGCTGACCACGTCCGTTTCTTGCGTCTGGCATTGCGCATCGTGTGTCGGGGCCTGCAGCCAAGAAGATGGGCATCAAGACCGTCGCCATCTACTCGGATGCCGACGTCAACTCGCTCCACGTCAAGCTGGCGGACGAGGCTGTCCATGTGGTAAGCGTCGCTGCCGCCGCGGCTGGCTTCGTTCTCCGCCATGCTCCTTGATCTCCCCCCCCCCTCAACAACTGCAAGCCAGCCCGTCGATCGGCGCCGCTGGCCGGGTTCTTTGTGAGCCGCCGCTCTCTCTCTCCATCTGCCTGCCCCCCCTCGCTCTCCCTGTCCTCCGCGGCTCCGTTCCCGATGGCTTCTCCCGTCCTGCCATCACCCCACGTGACGCCGTTCCGCGCCGCCTTCTGGTGGCGGCCGGTGCCGACCGGGTCTGTGTCAAGACCGGGGGTGCTGGCGGGATGGGGGGCCTGTCAGGGGGATGGCCGTGCTGACACAGAGAGGCTGTGTTGGCAGCGAATTCCGCGGATGCGACGGCGCCGCGATCGCTGGTCGTCAGTCCGATCGTCCCGATCGTCTCGATCGCGATCGTGTTATGTCTGTCTGCAGCAGGCTCATGCCGCATCCACTGTCGTTCTCGAACAGGGTCCTCCTCCGACTGGCCAGAGCTACCTGAGCATCCCCAACATCATCAGTGCCATCAAGCAGACCGGTGCCCAGGCCGTCCACCCAGGTGCGCCCTTCGTTTATCCCACTCCTCGGTTCAACCCCGCATCATCGTGACGAAACTAAGGCTTAATCAATCACCTCGCACCTCCTCCCTCGCCCACTCCAACCATGTTTCTGTTGTCTCAGGCTATGGCTTCCTCTCCGAGAACGGCCACTTTGTCCACGCCCTCGATGAAGCCGGCGTCACCTTCATCGGCCCCAACGAAAAGTCCATGTTTGCCATGGGCGATAAGATCCAGAGCAAAATCATTGCCAAGGAAGCCGGCGTCAGCACCATCCCTGGCTTCAACGGCGAGGTCCGGGATGCCGACCATGCCGTTGAGATCGGTGAGTGGCCCTGACGCTCGTCGCAAGAGCAGTCCGCGCATTGCGCTGTTCGCCGAGAGACATCACTGTCTGTTGTTGGGATCTGTTGGCTCCCTGGAACCGCTGCCTCTCGAGAGATGCCCCTGTTCTGGACACCCGAACTGACCTGACCAATCCAATCCTCCCGGCCTTACTCCCCGACAGCCAACCAAATCGGATACCCCGTGATGGTCAAGGCCTCTGCCGGTGGTGGTGGCAAGGGCATGCGTATTGCCTGGTAAGTGAGCTGTCTACTCGTCCTCTGCATGTCGCGACTTGTCTTTGAGCATGCTTGGCTATGGCGTGCGCTTGATCACGGCATGGTACGGCATGGTACGGCACGGCGTGTCCTTCATCTACCTGCCTGCACCACGCAGCGGCATCGGATCGTGTCATGCGCCTGCTCTCCGCCAGGGATTGTGCGCTCACCATGTCTCTTGGCTGGCAGGAACGACAAGGAGTGCCGCGAGGCCTATCGTCTCTCTCAATCCGAGGCGCGCTCCAGCTTCGGCGACGACCGTCTCCTGGTCGAAAAGTTCATTGAAGACCCCCGCCACATTGAAATCCAGCTGATCGGTGACAAGCACGGCAACGTGGTACGGTATCGCGGCTGACTCTTAGTCGATGTGGCCTAGATGCCTGCAGCCTCACGGCTCGCTCACGGCTCGCTCACCCCGTGCTCATCTGTCCCTCTCTCTCACTCGCTCACACACTCTCTCCCCTGGCCCCCTCTGCAGTATTACCTTCCTGAGCGTGAGTGCTCCATCCAGCGCCGCAACCAAAAGGTCATTGAGGAGGCCCCCAGTGTCCATCTCGATGCCGCCACCCGCAAGGCCATGGGTGAGCAGGCCGTCGCCCTCGCCAAGCGTGTCGGATACTACTCGGCCGGCACCTGCGAGTTCCTGGTCGACCCCAAGCGCAACTTTTACTTCCTTGAGATGAACACCCGTCTCCAGGTGTAAGTATGCCGGCTCGCTGTGCTGCTCTGTAGCGCTCGTTGTCGCTTGGTGGTGTCTCTTTGCAACGGACCTGCCTGTTGCCGCCGCGGCTCTCCGTCGTCCGCCACGTCTCTGCTTCTTTTCTCTGGGGTGGCTGTCTCGGCGCACTGCCCTTGCCATTATGGATCTGCACCGCTGAGTCCTCACGGCCGACCTCTCTTGCTGATCCGCGTGCTGTCCACAGCGAACATCCCATCACCGAGTACATCACTGGCCTCGATCTCGTCGAGCAGATGATCCGTGTTGCTGCCGGACAGCAGCTTCCCTTCAAGCAGGATGACGTGCACATCAAGGGCTGGGCCTTCGAGTCCCGTGTCTACGCCGAAGACCCCGAGAAGTA
Source organism: Polychytrium aggregatum (assembly GCF_025602895.1). Classification (NCBI taxonomy): domain Eukaryota; kingdom Fungi; phylum Chytridiomycota; class Chytridiomycetes; order Polychytriales; genus Polychytrium; species Polychytrium aggregatum. The sequence continues at coordinate 11,126 of NW_026516582.1, forward strand.
CCTGCCCTCGATCGGCCGTCTCAACAAGTACATTGAGCCCAAGGGCACCGGCAGCGAGGTCCGTTGCGACTCGGGTATTGTCGAAGGCTCCGAGATCTCGATCTACTACGATCCCTTGATCTGCAAGCTCTGTACCTACGGCGAGAACCGCAACCAGGCCATCCACACCATGGAGAAGGCCCTGGACAACTACGTCATCAAGGGTGAGTCGTTGGATAGAGCAACTGGTGGAGCGGTGGCAGCGAGTTTGAAAGTGGGGGGGGGTGTAACTTGAATCTGGCAGTTCCTTCGCTCTGCTGCTGTGCGTCGTGTCGAGGAACAGCAACAGGACCCGTGCGTGCTCCTTAGCGCCGACTTCACACTGCTGCAGCTCGCGTTGGTGTTGGATGTCCCCAGACTAGCCTGCATGTGCCGCCGCCCTGTGCTGACATTTGCATCGATTCTCCCTCCCTCTCCTACAGGCGTCACCCACAACATCCCCCTCCTCCGCGATGTCATCAGCCACCCCCGCTTCAAGAGCGGCAAGATCTCGACAAAGTTCCTTGCCGAGGAATACCCCACCGGCTTCAAGGGACACGCCCTGACGGCGGAATCCGAGGCGGAGCTTTTGTCGGTTGCGGCCCTCGTCCACGCCAAGCGCAGCATCCGCGAGAGCACCTGGAAGGCTGGCGGCGGCTCGTTCATCGAGAGCGGCGTCTCGGCGGCCCCGTCGTCGTGGGAGCTGTACATTGGCACCTCCAAGGACACCCTGAAGAAGGTCCAGATCCGCCAGAAGAAGGACGGCACCTTCGAGGCCAGCATCGACGGCAAGGAGCCTGTGACCGTCAACGCCGACTGGACCCTGGACTCGGCCCTGATCAACACCAGCATTGGCGGCCGTGACTTTACCATGCAGTTCCTGGAACCCATCTCGCTCGGCTACAAGCTGCAGCACTATGGCACAAAGGTGCGTTTGGATCAGAGCCGGATGGTAGTGGTGGTGGTGGTGGTAGTGGTGGCAGAGTGGACGATCCAGGGGTGCAAATGGCGAACTCATCTGCCGTGACGACCATGATCCACCAATTGGCTTAACTTGACCTGACTGGCGGACCTGACTGGCGGACTTGGCTGACACTCTTCCCCTTTGATCCTGCTCTGCTTCTCCAGTTCGATGTGCTCGTCCTCTCCAAGCAGCAGTACGAGCTCAGCAAGCACATGAAGGAGCGCCCCAAGCTCGATCTGACTTCGGTCGTTCTTGCCCCCATGCCCGGTGCCGTCGTTAGCGTTGCCGTCAAGGAGGGCGAGGATGTCGCCGAGGGATCCGAGCTGGCCATTGTCGAGGCCATGAAGATGCAGAACGTCCTGCGCGCTCCTCGCGCCGGCAAGATCAAGAAGATCCATGTTGCCAGCGGCCAGTCCGTCGCTGCTGATGAGATCATGATTGAGTTCTTCCCCGCTGGCAAATAATCATCATGCACTTGCGCCTTTTTCCCTCTCCCGCCGACAGTCTCCTGCCCATCCCATCGCCTGCCATCGCCGCCCATAGTTTCACCGGCACCGAGGCCCCCTCTCCACATTTTGCTTCCCATTCGTTGTTTCTCTCTTCTCTCTTTCACTTTTCTCTCTCTTGATTCCTTATTGTCTCGCTCCGAGATACGGTATAGCCTTTCCATCGAAGAAAAAATACAGAGGGGGCACTGCTCTTTACATCGTGTTGATGTTGATGTCGTCGCTGTTTGAGGAACGGAATCCACCCTTCCCTGCGGCGATCGGGATTGCGATTGTGGTCGCAGTTGGGAGGATTGGACGGCACAGCTTGTTGGGTTGCCACTTCTTTTGCAACGAAAGCAGCGGCTCAGGTGCGATGGCGGGTGCAGATATATCGCCTCCCGCCCCGCCGATTCGGCTCCCACAGAGCTTATGACTGGTGAGCAATGGCCCCTTCCCCAGGGCAGTTTCGCCGTTCAGGCAGAAGCAGTCGTGTCTATTCGCTCCCATTCGCTCTCGTTTGCTCGCTCTGGGCTTGGCGTCGGTCTTGGCAAACCTGGCCCCTCGTCCGGCTCACCCGCGCTCTTCCCCCCCCCAAAATAAACAAGTGGATTTTCGGGCTGGCGCAACGGTGCTCGGCCTTGGCGAAACGCCCTTCCAGAACGGTTGTGCCTCCGCCAAGTATTTTTGCCGAGACGCACAGACGCGTAAGAAGCACAAACAGGGCGGCCCTGCTGCGCACGGCAGTCCGAGAGCCTCGCTTGGGACGAGCACAACGGCGGCCACATGCGTGAACAGGAGGATGCGCAGGGTGTGTCGGGCTGGGCTGGGCTGGGCTGGGCTCGGCATGGCATGGCTGGTCCTATAAAAAAAGGCGGCTCGTCGCCTGCCAAGACGATCGTGGCCCGGCCCCAGAATAAGACCGCTGTTTCCGATCCCGCCGCCGGCGCTATTTGCTGTTACTTGCTGTTACTTGCTATTACCTGCAACTTTCAAGTATACACTTGCTTACTTTCAACTATAAACTTGCTTACTTGCAACTTTCACCTTTCTTGCCATCCGGGACTTGCTGCCACCGGACCCATCCAACCCACCCACTCGCCCCCCCCGCTCAGCCTTGCCCGTCGCCGACAAGCGGCCCCAATACCTGCCGTTTTCTGGTCAGTTTTATCTATATAAGCGCGCTTTCCCGCCCGTCTGGTTGCCTCGTCCTCCTCCTCCCCAAACATCACATCACATCGCTGGAGTCCTGTCGCTGCCCCCCCCCCAGCACACACCACGGCATCTGTGAGCACCAGAGAACCCACATCTGCGCAGGATCGGCTTCTCCAGCCTTCTGTCGCTGCTCGTTCCAGATCCAGCCATCACCGTCCTCATCCGCCATCGATTTGCACCCCACAGTCCCTTCCCCAACGATCCCCCCCCCAGTCGACCCTCCAGACCCTCTCTTTGGCACTCGCTCTTCGGCGCCTCGATTCCATCGCCAAGACTCTCGCTGCACACAGCCCCGTGCCCCCACCCGCCCACAGCCCGGTTTGCCTCTCGCTCAGGCACATACACGCACGCAGTGCCGATACAATCCCTCACAACGCAACTCCGAGGTAAGCCGGTCTGGTCCTGGACCCGTCGCCCGGATGGGCATTGCTTGCCCTTTTGCCTGCATCAGCAACCTCCCCCCCCACACCCACTCCCCAGCTCCAAGCGCCCCGATCAAGTCCGGTCGTCCACTGCTCGCTCGCATCTGCCCGTCGTTCGTCGCCGTCGCTCCATCCTCCTCCTCCATCGCCCCGCCCCGCCACCATCTTCTGTTTCCCTGGTTCGGTCCCGCCGTTCGACTCGCTCACCGCGCCTCGTCCACACCTTGCGTTCCATCCCATCCTTCTTTCCCGCCTTCTGTGTCCGATGCTCTCTCTCGTCCAGATGCTCTCCCAAAGCAACGACGCTGCCGAGCCCTGCATATCGTTTGCAGGCCATGGTAGCCTCAACGGCTCCGACGCCAGCGGCACTCCCCCGCCGTCGACCCGGGACTCGCCCGATGTGCCCGAGTATCGCTGCCAATGGCACCATCCCCATTCTTGCAACCAGATCTTCCATGATCCCTCATCGCTCTACCACCACCTCACCCGCGACCATGTCGGCCGCAAGCTCCAAAACAACCTCTGCCTGAACTGCCACTGGGGCGACTGCCAGGTCCAGACCCTCAAGCGAGACCACATCACATCGCACCTGCGGATCCATGTGGCGCTCAAGCCCTACAATTGCGAGGTATGGTCAGCGGCCCCCAATACTCGGCGACCATCCATCCGGCCATCCATCCGGCCACCTCTGTTTGCTTGTGATGGCCTTTGCCGTCGGTGTGGCTCGCTTCGCTCATCGGCCTCATCCTTCTGTGTTTTTCCCCGCAGACCTGTCGACGAGGGTTTCAAGCGTCCCAGGATCTCAAGAAGCACCGCCGGGTGCACCAGACCGAATCCTGCTTCCTCGAGAACCACGATGGCCCCAAGCAGGCGCTCAGACGAGATATGGATGCCTCGTCCCGCGCCTTGGCCAGCAGCCCCTCGGGTCTCTATCGGCATTGGCTCGTGTCACCGCCGCCAAGCGAGAGCCACAACCCGGTCTCGAGCAGCGGCCGATTCGTGGATTCAAGCGAGCACTTTGCAAAGTCCAACGGGAAGTTTATGGACTCTCGCGACCGCTATGCGGATCCCAGAAGCCACTACGTGGATTCGCGAGACCGCTATCTGGATCCGCGAGATCGCTATGTCGATTCGCGAGATCGCTGTGCAGGTTCCCGCGACCACTACCCAGATTCACGAGATCGCTATGTGGATCCAGACGATCGGGTACTTTGCCCAAACAACAGTCGGCTCTTGCCACCCGAGCGGGACTCCCGATCATACGAGCGAACCCCGGATGCTCGCTACGATGGCAGCGAGCCCGAAGCAGCGGCGGCTCGCCGTACAAGCCCTACATGGACCGAGAGTCGCCCGACACCGATCGTAAGTGGGCCGCGTTGGCAGCCGGACAACGGCGCTTTGATCTCGGGCTTCGACGCACTGCTCTGGATATCGCTGCCTGAGAGATAGAATAGCAATCGATTCACCCGCACGGGTGCTGACCGGGTCTCCTCTTGGCTTGCCTTGCAGATTCCGCATCCTCCGAGGTCTCCCCGATACCACACCGGTCACAACGATACGATGCCCACGCCCATGCCCATGGCGATGTATATCGAAGCCACAGCGACCGCATGGCATATGCCCGAACAAAGATCAGCGCCCTGATCTCGCACTGCTCCGAGTACCATCCATATCGCCGAGAGTGAGCACCCTTACGACTCTCTCGCTCGCTCGCCCTCCCACTCTCTGCCTCGATGGCCCACGCCCCCTGGGCAGTCTCTTTGATATCCCGCTGGTCCACATGGCCATGTGCTCTCCTTGATCATCCCGATCCGCCATCCCGATCCGCCATCCCGATCCGCCATTCTGACGGCACTTCACGAGCACTCCACTCCTTCCAGCTCCCATTCCATCCTTCTGCCACATTCGTCTGTGCTCATACAGCTCCCCTCCCCATCCGCATGCCGTGCTCCTTCTGGTCGCTGCGAGGACATGGCAGGGGAGGGTTGTTGATTTGTGTCGCAACCGATCCACGATGTCGGCATCTGCTCGGGTCATCAGCACCACCAACACCAACATTCAACACCACCGTCATGACCGCCCCCCCCCGGTCGGCCCCAGCCCAGCCCCCAGTCTGCCCCGGCGAATCCCTGTCCCGGCCTGTGTTCTGCTCCGCCATAGTCTCGTTGGCCACTGTCTATGCCAAACTTTGTCCCATCTAACCGCGAAAGCATATACTACTTTGGACTGCTACGGCATACCACTCCACTCGCTGGAGGGCGGAAACCACGCTGCTTGCGCTCTCCTCCGCTGTATCGCGCCAGCCAGTCCATTCCCTTCCACCCTGACCTCGTATTGCCTATCACGGCTTTGCAATATACGGCGTACCCAACACGAAACGGGATACCCCCCCCCCTGTTATGAGGCAGGGCTGTTGGACTGGAGACCAAGTGACTCGAGAAGGTCGACGATCTTGATATCGAGAAACCGCGGAGATGTCCTGGTGGTCGAACCGGGACAGGAATGCAATATCATAGCATGTCCACCAGGACCGACATGTCACTAAGGAACACTCAGGGACATGCTGCTCCGTATCAAGCGGTTCACATCACCGCGGCCTGAATCCCTGTTCTCACTCTTCCGTCTCACTGGTGGGTGAATGGCTTGCAACCATATCGAGAACGGTGTCCCTCTCCGGCGCCTCATCTCTGCCTCTGTGCTGGACGTTGATATCAATTAGTTGGCTGTTGCAAATCGGCAAAGCTGAAAGCATGAGAGATTCGAAGGGGAGAGAAGGGAGAGAGAGAAGAAGCAAGAAACGCAACAGCCATGCCAACAGCAACAGCAACAGCAACATCAACCCCAACGGCACATCAAAAGCAACACAGTCGGCACAGATTACACAATGAAATGACGCAGATCGCATAGACACCGCTGCGACAACCACGCCTGTCGAAAGCTCATCCCATCCCACCATCGTTCTACGGCAAGTAAACATGGCCGCACACCGTCATAATCACCCATCCCGCCAAGACCGCCACAACTCCAACATCGATCAAATTGAGGAAGAGAACAGTAAGCATGAAATGCGGCTGAGGGAAAGGGGGACAACAACGCCTGGATACTTTCTCCTCAGCAGAACTGAACAGAATCCGATGCCCCCCCCCGATTCCCACCCGTCAATCGATGATTTGCGAGATCACGATAATTCCAAGGAGGCAGCACAATTGAACAGCGACCGGAAGGAAGAAGAGCAGATCGAATCAGCAAACGCTACCAGACACACAGACGGCTGGATGTTTCACCAGCACGGCGGCCTTGGTCTCGGACGACGGAATGGATGGCCTTCCCCCCCCCACCATACCTTCCATCGGTTGTCGCAGTTTACACAGGTCACAAATGTCGTCATGGGCTCGTCAGCACTGCGGGTCTGCTTCTGAAAGTATTTGGTCTTGCGCTGGCCGCAACGTCCGCACTTGAACATGTCGGTCTCGGCTTGGGTATCCGTGGCCGTGACGGCCCAATGTAGGCTCTCTTTGTGGGCTTCCTCCACCTCGGCCTTGCGCGAGGCCGTCATCATGTCCTATGGCACAGACCACGTCCGATCCGCCCAGCGTCAGAACGGAACGAAAGTCGAGAGCAGAAAAGGGAGCCACCTTCTCCCTGCCCTGGTTCCTGATGCTGCCATCCTCGGGTCACAGCGAGCGAGCTCTGTCCCTGGCTGCCACAGGCTGGATCCTGGGACAACGCACAGACAACCTCGATCGAGACGAGGGCAAGGATCGACCTACCTCCTTGCTCATGTTGGCAAAATCGGTGGCGCCAACGGCGCCGGTGATGACTCGCCATCGCAAGTCCGCGTTCTTCTTCAGGTTGAAGGAGAGCGAGCTGATCTTGCTCGTGTACTTGGGGCTTTGGGATCCCAGCTCTCGGGAAACGGACGCCTCGATGTTCATTGCGATACTCAGCAGGCGCTTGCCGTCTGCAAAAGCAAGATTGTCGGCAAAGCCGATCGCCCATGGATCAGTCAAAGCCGCTGCAAACAGCGCAAAGAGCCCACTACTATGTGATCATTCGCAAACCACACACTCAGGCAGCGGACGGACCTGTGTCGGTGTCCTTGGCGAGCGAGGTGTACAGCATCCCGATGCACTTGTCTCGGAGAGTGTCGCCGCTGGAGCTGAACTTGAGCTTGTCGCCTGCGATGGTTCGGACCGTTGGTGTTGACGATGCCGAAGAAACCGGCGAGGCCGCGGCGGCCGGAGACGACTCTTTGACGACAGCAGTGTTGATGGCTGCAAAAGCGATGCAGATCGGCGAGTCGTGTGGTTAAGGAGACGACGAACGGGGGGTGGCCCATAGCGAGTGCCGGAGTTGCATGTTCGGAGAGAAGCTCGCAGCACCCACACGGACGCATCTTCAGGCATTACCAGGAAGCTTCTTCTTGGTCTCGGCGGCGGATGGAGACGGCAATGACTCTGCCGCTCCTGTTGCCGTCGAGGGCTTTTCTTCAATCTCCTTCTTCCACTTGCCCACCAGGCTCTTTGCCGCCTGTCGGACCTCCGAGCTCAGCTTTTCGTTTTTCCTGAGGTCGCCGACCACGACACCGATCTTGGTTTTCTGCACATATCCAAGGGATTGAAGATCACCCCCCCCCAAAAAAAAAGAACCAAGAAGACGACGATTTGTCAACGAGGAGCAGAAATCACGAGGACGAGAGGATGATGACAACGGCCCATCACGAGCTTGGGCCGGAGGATGGATCGCTTTCCTCTGCTCTTGGATGGGTGAGGGTGTTCGAGCACGAGCGGCCAAATGAGACATACTCTCAGCAGGTCCTTGGTCACCGAGATGCGATTGAGTCGGAGCAGCATCTGAGATGGCCTGAGGGATGCGTCGAGAATAAGCGCATGCACAATCGTTGGAGCCCGATGGATCGATAGATTGATGAGCCGATGGCGAGAACCAAGAGTCGACAAGAAGTCGAGACGGCCAATGAAAGATACAAGGAACGAGGGTTAGAGCGCAGGGTCGTCAAAAAAAGGACAGGAGAATGCAGGCCACCACGGTCGGAAGCCAGGATCTTCAGCGCCAGGACCATCAGCGCCAGCATCGCGACGAGCGAGTCGCCTGGTGTTGGAGCGAGACGAAATGGTCAAGGCCAGGCCAGCGCAAAGATCAAGCAACGTCGCGCGGCCATGCATTCATGCACCGAGAGGACAGGGGGGGGGTCATGATCCGCGACGCAGGGGGAGAGGCGATCAGTACCGATGACTTGCTGTCGGGTAAACTCTTGACGATCGCCTGCTTCAGGGACAAGACGTCCTCTTCGATGCGGCTCATGGCTGGAGGTGCAAACGGCGGAGCAGGGTGGATGGATGGTGGACGCCGTCGGGAGCGAGTGTTGTTGGATGGGACGACCGGGGCGAGACCGACGTTGGAGAGGAGGCGCTTCGGCTGTTCAGGCTCGCTGCCGGCTGCAGACGGCGACGCAGATGCAGGTGAGATGCGGGCGATGGTGTCGATCCCGCCAGAGTCGTTCGCAGCGAAAAAAATTCGGTCTGGCCAGTGTCCCACATGACCGCGGTCCTCGCACACTCCGCGGCGACACAGGCCAGACCAAACGAACACCCGGCCCAGCGAAGGAGGCGGCGACGGGTGGGGCTCGCTGCCTCGGTCTGCTCCTGTCGGGCTTTGCTGCTGTCCGGCTTGCTCCTGCGTG